>NC_041359.1:11190112-11230112 GCF_900634415.1 Cottoperca gobio | reverse complement strand
CTAATGTAGGTGGTGTTCTCCTTTAAGACTGTAATGAGGTATTAAGATAAACACCATTATCATCGCAGGACATTTTGTCTTTTGTTGACATAACAACTACATGGGGGAAATTGCAACTACAGCAACAAACAGCTCATACAGTATGTTGCTTTATAGGTTTTATTTATAATGCTCTGTTGGTTCCTATGACTCTTAGGATAAAGCTGTTCAATTCCACAAACAGTTGAACAATAACTCAGGAACCTCATAGGAAATTTGTTTATTGCAAGCCAGAATAGCTCAAGGCGAAAGAGGTCTAATTTCACAATGTAGACAATCCCATTTGAAACTGTGCTTATTACAATATGCAGTCTGATAAAAGCCATGCCCAGTCATACTGTGGAAGATACAGGTTGTTTTGAGTAAAGGCTTAGCTTCCTCACATGTTTTCACTCTCGGGTGAGATCATAGTGCTCAGCTAAGAGGATCAACCTGGATACAGAGCACACACAGGGCTGGGATAAAGAGAAGAACAAAGAGGAGTGCACCCCAATGCGAGCAATATCCACCAAAAACAGAGTTTTAGTGGTTATGAAAGTAGATAAAGTGCCAGGTGTCCTCTTGCATTCTTGTTTGGCAAAATCTTATTTATCAAATGAAATCTCCTGAACAATCACAGCATGTACAAATAGTTGGGAGAAAAAAAATGGGCGTGCCGTTGTCCAGGAAAGCTTTGCATCAGGCAAGCTTGTTAAATAATCAGTGGAGTAGATAGCTATAATAAAAAACATGAACTGAACACTATCAGTATTAGGAACAATACACACTTTATGAGGCTGTATAATAGCTAATACAACCATTTTGTTGACAGCAGTATCAGAATATTCTTATGCAAACACTAGAAAAAGATTAGTGAAACTTCTTTTACAACTATTTTATCAGACAGACGCTTGCGCTCTCCTCCATCTTAGATTGATCAGTTACTGCCCATTGTAACATTCTTGTTTAAGGAGGCACCCTGGAGCAATGTAGGATAGAAGATAAGCTGTAAATCCATCACGCTGCGACATATTTTTCAGATCGTTAAACAACGCTTGCATGCCATTGTGATATGGCACACACTTACGTAGAGCTGCGAATCTCACATCATGTTTGCAGAGTGGTAGCAGGACCCCACCCAGGGTCAGGACACTCAATAGAAGAGTTGTAGAGGAAACAGTGCCTCTTTGTGTTGAAATGTGGCACTATGGGTGAGAAATGAGTGAGGGGAGTAATTGATGTGACATTAAAAGTGTGAGAGGTGGGAGAAGCTCAATTAGTCATTTTTCTTTCGGTCGATCTTCATGCGTGTCTTTGTCCATTCAGCAAACAAAGTGAATCCATTCATGTCGCTTGAGTCACGCCTTCTCGTTACATGCATTCTTTCACTGAGTATATACTGTATGCCACCGACCACCGTCCCCATACATTAACGTTTTTGTTTTGCCATTAGAAAACAATGAGTGCAGTATCACCTTCCCATCCTTTTACTATCAATCCATTCACAGTCATTTCTGTATGACCACAGGTACAGAACTGTTTATTTGCCTCTTGTTTATTGATCAATCATTCATTTACTTTTCGACCAACAGGTTCGCTTCCTAGAACAGCAGAACAAAATGCTTGAGACAAAGTGGAAACTTGTGCAGGAACAGACCACGTCTCGCTCTAACGTCGACTCCATGTTCGAAGCCTACATTGCCAACTTGCGTAGACAGCTGGACAGCTTGGGTCATGAAAAAGTCAAACTTGAGTCTGACCTGCATAACATGACAGGTGTGGTTGAGGACTTCAAAAACAAGTGAGTGTAGAAGAGCATTTCAACCTTCAGTGTTACTCTAACTCCTTAAAGAGGCTATAATCAATATTGTTATATTAACAATGGAGCACATGAATACTTGTACATTAAATGAGTTGCTTGTAGTGACACACCCACAGAGAATTATCCCCAGACATTGCTGTTTTAGACTGTGTACATACAGATTAAATGTCCGGCATGTGGATCAGATGAAATTGAAAGTATTAAAGTAATTATAATTCCTTCTGATTTAAAGTGCATATATTTCTTTCCAGATATGAGGATGAGATCAACAACCGCAATGAGTGTGAGAACAACTTTGTTCTCATAAAGAAGGTCTGTTTATTTAAATGTTTGTATTTCTTGATCTTGAAACAATGGCCATTTGTAGCTCAGGGCCGGGGGTGCATACAACAATGAATATTCTCGATGTTGTCTTTTCCTGCGCAGGACACTGACGCGGCCTTTATGGTCAAAGTGGAGCTTGAAGCCAAACTGAATGGGCTCTCTGATGAGATTGAGTTCCTGAGGCAGATCTATGACACTGTAATAACCTTATTTCACTTTTAAGTTGCACACAAATGAATAATTGATACATGTCATCTTAAAAAGAGGAGTTTTTTCAATATGATGTTTTTCGATGTCCATTCCTTAACTGCCTATGTTCATGGATCATCCTGCGCAGGAAATCAGCGAGCTGCAGGGTCAGATCAAGGACACATCTGTTGTGGTGGAGATGGACAACAGCCGTGACCTTGACATGGACGCCATCGTCGCTGAAGTGCGTGCCCAGTATGAAGACATTGCCAACCGTAGCAGAGCCGAAGCTGAGTCATGGTATCAGTCTAAGGTGAGACCACTGTGATATTCATGTCAAATTGAAACGTGCCAAACACCAGCAACACCTGGTGTGACAACACACACGTTGGATAATCATGTTCTATCATGTCTGTCTGTTCAGTATGCAGAGATGCAGCAGTCAGCAGGTAGCTATGGTGACGACCTAAAGTCCACCAAGGCTGAGATGGCTGACATGAACCGCAGGATAATGAGGCTCCAGTCTGAAATTGACATGGTTAAAGCACAGGTGAGACTTCAGTTTTGTATATTTAGATATCTTTCACTGTCATAGTATTAGGTATTTTCTTTCTTTGATTTGATTACTTCTTTATTCCTTAATATTAAGCTGTAACTTAGACCACTGTGTTAGTAGCACCTGGCCTTATACATATTATAGTTTTTGTGTATTTAACTTCACTCTTTGCTTTTCATCCTCTACTTTTAGCGAAACAGTTTGGAAGCTCAAATCGCAGAGGCTGAGGAGCGTGGTGAGCTGGCAGTAAAGGACGCTAAACTCCGCATCAGAGACCTGGAGGAAGCGCTCCTGAGAGCCAAGCAGGACATGGCCCTTCAAGTCCGCCAGTACCAGGAACTGATGAACGTGAAGCTGGCTCTGGACATTGAGATCGCCACCTACAGGAAGCTGCTGGAAGGAGAGGAGTACAGGTAAGATGTTGGTGTGACAGTGTCACCCTGTGGAGGTGATGGGAAATATCCTTTTTACATGAATATTATTGTGCACATATCTCATGGTGTTCTGCTTGCTCATGTCTTTTTCTGTTTTTCTCTACAGGTTATCAACTGGAATCAAGACCAATATATCCAAGCAGACATGTAAGTTCATGTTCTACCTTGGTACAAACATTTAAACTGTTGATTTTGTTTGCAATGTAACAGTATAAACTATGAAAAAGAAAATCAAGAGACAAAGAAAATCACATATTTGATGTACATACAACAGGATTGTCCATGGTCGGGGTCTCTGGGCAACAAAATAATAAATGTTATACGATATTATGAAAACACTATCAACTTTAACATCCGGTTGACACAGGGACACTAAGAGGAGCTGCCGTTTTTACCCTTTGTTTTGATGCATTGTTGGAAACAGAAGCCAGGTTTGTCAACAAAAATAGCAAAACTGTGTCGCACAACACCAATTGCAAGCTCCAAAAGGTGTTGCACTGACTTCTGCTCTGTGTCTGCACTTGTGTTAAATGTTCGACAAACCATGTTTTCTATGTGACGGGTGTGTGAAAAGTAAAGACAACTGCATTTAGACCACAGGTGTACTGATAATTAAATGCAAGTTAATTAGGACAGACTGAAATCACATACATCATCTCAATTAGCTCTTTAGGCCCACATCAGCTCCTGAAATCTCCAAGAAGACAAGTAAAAACTCCCCCAAATCTTCTGCAGATACAGAAAGACATTCAGATCATTAAAGAAACTTATGTACATCCAAATGTCTCCTCTTCCACCACCCTTTTCCCAAATTCTGTACGTCCATGTTAATGATTGCCTTTTACTTCTGAACGTGCAGCTATGAACTACAATGCCTACGGCCTAGAGAGCTCCCGAACCCCGTCCTACGCCAGCTGCTCTTTCGGTGGAATCAAAGCCAGCACCGGTTCATTCGCTCCCCTCGAGGGAGCAACAGTAAAGAGCACCACAGTCACCAAGACAGAAACGGTGATGATCAAGGCCGAGGAGAAGAAGGAGGAGAAGGAGGAGCAGCAGCAGGTAGAAACGGAGGAGCCAGCTGCCGTGGAGAAGAAGGAGGAAGAGCAGGAGCAGGTGGAGGCTGAAGCTGAAGCTGAAGCTGTGGCTGAGGAGTGATGTGTTTGTTCCTGTTTTTGTCAGATTCATGATTGATGATATTGGTCTTGAAAAGGAAGAAAAAGCACACCGTCTCTGCTTTATTATCCAGTTCTTTAATGATTTTGTCACCAAAGTGCCTTTACCAAATACTGTTTCTGCTGTAAGAGGTGTAAACAAAGTTTCCCCGTCAGATATCCTTAATGAAGAGGTGCTAATGGATGAGTCTTTGTTCAGGTTTCTGAAAACTCTTAATAAATTGTCAACTGCAGTACGTGTCAGTGCCTGTGGTTCAGTGATCAATGCACCACACTTGTTTAGCCAACAGGTGGCACTGTTGTATTTGTTTTCCTCTGCTGCTCTTGAGGTTTGAGTAACTTAAAACACTGCTGTCACATCAAGTATACTGCTGATAGGAGTCATTTGGGGAAAACAAAAAACATTGCCACGCTGAACTCCTTATGCTAAACCTGCTGTACTTACATTGTTTAGTAGGATGGAAATCTGTCACAAACGTCTACCATCTTCTGCTTCGAAAGACCTTTTTCTGTGTGTTACTGTTGGCAATACCTGGAGTCTTGTCTGTTTGCTCGACAATAAATCTTCTTAAAACACTATTTTATATTGTGTTCTGTTGCGTTCTGTCGGATTGTTGAAGGTTTCTTATATAAAAAAAACATTTAATAGGTAAATGAAGACCTCACCTTTGGAAAAAAAGAGGAAGCACACACACACACACACACACACACACACACACACACACACACACACACACACACACACACACACACACATACACACACACACACACACACACACACTTACATGATATTTTAAAAGTTTTTCTGACAAGCCCCAGTCTTCCTCCGTCCGGGTACACACTAATTGCAGGGGTTTCTCTTTAACAAAATTAATTGAAGGTCACACATTCCTAGAAAATGTCAGCAAATGTCATGTTCCCAACAACTATAATCCCTTACTGTAAAAAAGTATATATCTAAAGTTCACACAAAGAAAATACAAAACAAACAAATCCAAAAAGTAGACAAACCCGGCAAGAGTTATTTTCGAGGAATACAAAGCAGATATTCATGTAAAAGCTCATTTGTGTGACAGTTTGTTGTGCACTGAAGTGACATGTGATTTAAGAGACCGATAGGAACAGGTTCGAACATGAACTGTGAGTGGTGGTGCCGCACCCAAGGCTATACAACCTGAAGTTTAAGGCTTAAAACTGCACAAATTCCACAATACCACCCACCATTCATCCCTCTTAACAGAACTGTGGCTGCTGCTGACATACACTGGGGCAGATTGTAGCATTGTATCAGGTTTGAAGGCTTGATTAGTTAACTGTATAAACATTATATCACAGAGAGCAGTATGTGCACACAAACGTGTTATAGTCCACAGTAATAGTTGTAGCCCAGAACTCTACCTGTAGTCTTCTCATGATAAAATATTCTGCTCAGAACACAAACTGTGCCTGTATGAAAAGCTGTGGTGGTTTAGACTGACGATTAGAAAAGGACTGCTGTTATTTATTTAACTATATTTAAAAGCAATATCACAATATTCTGACACTGAGCACAGAGCACAATAGTAACTATTTACAAAGCAGTTTGATTCAGTTTGATTCAGATAAGTTATGCACCAATAACTGAATTGATAGGCCAGCAATCAGTTAAAAGCATCAGATTAACACTAGTGGGAAACACTTGATTAACAAATATCTGCAATAATATCTAACAGCATTATACAATCTGAATGATTAAACAAATAACACTTTGTGGACTTCGGCAACTTCATGAGCCACAAACCATGGCAACAAATTCCAGGTGTGTCCGGGCGTGTTCGTTGCATGGAAACTCATGTTGTTTTACAATGACCCATGTGTGACTTGCAGCATTCCTGCATTTGGTGTTTTCTGTTTTTCCATCATGTTACTGTATTTGTTGGGTTTTCTTTTTCTTTTCTTTTTTGCAGCTGCTGAATCTAAGCCTTGTCGTATCACCAGTGCATCATATTTTATCATGTTTTTTTGTGTGTCGAAATTATAACTGTGGGTAATCACAGCTATCAGATAAACTTTGCAGAGGAAAATGTAAAAGTAAAAACCTGAAATAGTCAAGTAAAGTACCTTAAAATCCCACAAGTACAGTAGTCCATGTTAAAAAAGTACCTGGTAGTCCTTGTTCAGATTGCAGTTCAGACTACTTTTGAATAAAAGCGTCAGCTCAGTCCCATTCAAGCAGTTAGATGATCAACACTGCAAATACTTTCATTTTAATACCATTTTGGTCAAAGGTTATAAAATGCATAGTTGCAATCAGTGTCCATAGAGTCTTATTACAATTGGTGATGGTCAGTACCAATAAAAACTCTCTGAGTTTAAAAATGCTTTGTTTGGCATGAGGTGTATGACCTGCGTTAAAAAATGTAACTTTTCCTGTTCACATGTAACTTAATCATGCACTTTTTCTTACTGTGTCTAATCAAACCATCTTAGTGATTGAGGCTTGAACCTTTGATTGTCTTTGGGGAACCAGTCTGATGGTTTGTCCTGCAGAGGAATCTGCTCTGGCAGCCTCTGCTACAAATACTATGCTGTCCTGTAACACAGTCACATGCTGCTGCTGGTTCTGCTGGTTACACTTGATGCAAACGACTTGCTGGATCCAGATTCTCATTTTTATTCAGTACAATTAATTCATGCATTCATTCATTGAAACCATTTAAACATTTATTCATTCAATAACAGTTGTCCATTCTACTACTCTACAGCTGATGCAGCTTCCTCCTTTCTGCAGTCCTGCTGAAGTAATGTGCACTGTTCTTGTTGGAGCAGGCAGAAACTATGTTGAACTCAACCTGTCAAAGGCCTACGTTGATGTTTGCTCTTGCACCCTTTCCAAATCTACACCTGTCCATAAAACCTTTGTCGGAGTGGCAAGTACAGAATAGAAAAAAAGTCTGAACAAATAAACACCGAAACAAAATACAATAGATTGTTCAGATAGTGCAAGGTATGGGGCGAGGCTGACAAGAGTCAAGCGAGAACATTGAAAGAAACCTGGTTGTGTTACTGTGCTTGACAACGCACATTCCTCAGCTTAATCTGGAGTTAACAGCATGTTGTGCTCGATGACTTTATGTTATGTCGTCTATGCAGTACACATACTATATATCTATTGTAGTTAGAATCCAGAGTACACACGTCCACACCTCAATGAGAAAAGAAAAAGAAGTGAATGTTTCTCTCTCTTCTTCAGGCAAATGTTGCAACACTGCACTTTAAGTAAAGTTCTTTGTCTTTTATATAGGCTATCTTTATCACAACACAAATTGTATAGTAAAACTAATAGAGGTCTTTAAACACAATATTTGTTTAGTATAGCCCTTTTTGGGAACATTGGTTTGACAGTATTTGGGAGACGGTGTAATTCAGGACATTCAGACATACAGTACAGTGTATGATTACAGAAAGACCAAACAGGTTCTCGGTGAGTTGGCAATGATTTAGTTCACAAGCTCATCAAAGAAAATCATTTTGTCCCAATGAAACACAAACGGGCATGATTACCAGTGGGTTCAACCTAATTTTCCTATTGTGCCCAACGGCAAAGAGATATGATGACTAACTATTGATGACATAAACTATTAATGTTTGACGTCTCTCCAGGGTTTTATTGATTTAGTCATGTAAACTGTCAGATTTAATTGTCTTAACACTTAATCTACACAATAAAGTTAATCCTCACGTAAATCTTTCAGAATTTGTCCGTACAGGACTTGATATAAAACGAACAAGACTGACAAGTTTTTTTTAAAGAAAAAAAAGATCAGCTGGAGTAATAGGTGTGAATTCCTCGGCTGCTCGGGCGGAGACAGCTGATAGATAGAGGATTACATTCTGTGGAAAGGAAGAGCATCAAACTTTCTGGATGCCTAGTTGAAGTGTGCCCCTTTTCTTGTCTTAAAACCAAAGAATGCAACAACAACAACAATAGCAATAGCTATTGTTTTCAGCAGAAGTCAAACTGAAACTTAATAGTGGGCTACGGGCCAAAAGCAAACACCTTTTTTAAGATGCAAAATGGTACTAGCACAGTTAATAAGTAGGGATCATATATATATTTAAGGAGAATTTTACCTCACAAAAAAAAATAACAGCAGAAACAGCTATTTATTTAATTTAAAAATAATTAAACACAAATGTATTTTGGAATAGACCATTGGCCATATCGAACATTATGGTGGTCCAACTCTGGCCCACGGCCCCTACTTTTGGCAGCCCTGCACTACGCTCTTAATAATAAACATAAAGTAAAATCAGGTTGCATAATATCTGGTCTGGCATTAAAGATCCCTAATTCTTTATTTTCAGATTCACCAGGTACATGTACCTTCACAAAAAAGCCCACTGAAACCATATGATCATATTTTCATAGTTTAAATGGAGACACAATTCAAACATGTGTTAAGTAGGCCGTTTTCAGACATGGATCCGCTGAGACAAAGTCAAATCTGAAATCCAACTCTGAAATATGCCTTAAAGAACTCGAGATTTGGGGTAACAAGGCCTTCTCAAATTGGCCATACGCTGAACACAATGTAATTTTTGTTTGATCTTCATCATCCAACAATTTCTTACTTCTCCCACTCACAACGAGACCAGTGTGAGCTTCAATGCAAGTCAGTCAGAATTGCAATCACACAAGCCTTCTTTGCCAGAAACCTCACTTTCTAATCGTTTTGGATTTTACAATCTTGCACAGAACATTAAAGAAAAGAAAAAAAAGTATATATTATCCAGTAACAAGTCCGATAAAACAGGCAATACATATACAATAACTGTCAAAAACAAAACAAAACAGACATCCTGTATCATAGAAATCAATGCAAGTATCTTGTCATGTATCAGTTTCACAGTAACTGCAATGAATAGCGTATTTGTTGCAATTTGTAACACTGAAGTTTCATATCAAGTAAGGCATACCTTCTTGCTTCTTACGCTCTTTGTCAAATTTAGGTTTAAGACATTAATTTGTTAAATTAATATTCTGTTCATGTGGTGAATATTCTTAAATTAAGTTCAGTCAGTCAACTTACAAAGGGTGGTATATTAACATGTGAAAACAGCAAAGCAGTATAGTAAATGTTAGGGTATACAGATTGATGCATGGATGATGGTCAGGCTGATTTAAGTTAAGCAGCAATGATGGTGGTTGAGATACCTACAGAGCAATGATGCAGCTGCAGCAAAAGCTTGACAGTAGATTGTTTACAATAGATTGTAAAGGTGCATTGGTTAATGTCACGTGTGAATGCAGTGTACAACTTGAGTTGTCTGCCTGCGCTTGCTTGCACGCTCTAGTCTATGTAATTTGTGTATAATCAAATTAAACTGAAAACCTGGGTTCATGTATTCCATCATAGGAGTACATGGTTTGCGACAGCACTATGCTGTCTGCCCTGTGCACTGCACCTAATAGGAACATGCAGGTGACATTATGCGTATGCAGTTTTTTCGGCCTGTTTTGTCAACAGTATGTCATTCACACCTTCACTGCTGAATCCCTCTCAACCATTCTAAACATTTCTTGTTTGGTTTCTATGACCTGTCAGAGAAGCTGATTTAAGGACACTTCCATCTGTCATTTTCAAGTTAAACTGACTTCCGTCCCTACAGGGTATCTCGTGCAAGCGAAAGATGAAAGATATTTTAGTTAATGACAGAAAAAACTCTGGAGAACTTGTCAGCTGGACCAGTCTGGTTCAAACTATTATGATCAGAGTATCAAGTATCAAGTATGATCAAGTAAGCAGCCCCACCGTAAAGGTGGTGTCTTTTGGGTCTGTAGCTCTATATGATAGATGGTATCCAACTTCAGGAGATGTTTCTAGAGTTACTTAGAATCATAACTCAACAGTATGCCAATTGTTTGTTCTAATCTAATAATTAAGTATGAATGAAAAGCTTTTTTTCACAACAAAATAACTTATGTTTTCCTTCCTAATTCCTCACCTATTCCCACAGAGATTACATTTTGTTTTCATTGAATTGTTGTGCAAATTCTTTTTCTGGGTTATAATGTGTCTTTTAAACTTGGTTGTTTGGAATTGGGGTGTAACTGTGAGATACAGTTCAATTGTCATTGTTAGGTAACTCTCTGGCTGAACATGCCATAACAGGTGTGTTTGTTTAATTTTGTGATCTGCCAAACACTTATGAGATACTTGAGGTCCTGCAAACTTAATCATTGATGTCTGACTCTGAAAGTAAAGCTTTTGGGTGTGCCCAAACATGCTTTCTGCTGCTCTGCGTATCTCACAGCTTCCATTGTAAAGAATGCACGGGTGTGTCAGACTGAATTCTCCTGGTCCTGCATAAACTTTTAAAATCACTTTAAGCCTTGCCTTTTCATTATACAATATTTTCCATTTCATGACGATTTTTTTAGATTGATAATTGATAATTCATATGCATTATTAAAGTAAACAATCTTAAATATTTTAATTTAAATAAAAGTATTTTAAGTCACTATCTATCGAGGTAACACAACAGTGTTTGAGCCTATGGCCCACTGATGAAAGCCCTTGCATTTGCAGTGATACAAACTCTTTGGTCTGTGGCAACATTCTCTGAAAAAACACACCTGCAATTATCACTTATCTCCATAGGTGCCACCAAACAGTTCTGCAAAAAACATTTTGCAGAAGCACTTGTTGAAAATTGCATACAAACGAGGTTCAACCAAAATAGTTATTTCTTTATTTGGGGAGAAACTTTAAAGCATGTGTCAGTGGGTTATTAGATGAAGTTTAACATGGTTTATTTTTTAAAAGAGCATAACATTTTCACTGTAATTTCTTCACTCCTGCTTCTGGTATTTTATTGTTTGAATTTAAAAGTTATCAAACTTCATTCCTTCATACTTTCTTTGACTATCTTAACTCGAGTGCCAGCAGCAAAGTTATTGCTTCCTGTTGGCAGAGTGTAGTTTATAAGTAGTTAATCATTTTCTACTATCAAAAGGCATTCTGGATGCTAAAAGGGTGGGGTGGTTTGATGACACATCCTCAAATTTCTTTCACCTGTTCAAACGTGCAAGTGTGCAGATATGTCCCAAGTGGTCTGCTGTTAGAGGCTGACGTTCTCTATTGTTTTTCCTCTTTTGTATAGTGTCATTTACACCATTAAACTAATTGCAAAACTTTGCACAGATTTCCACATGCATGCAGTTGAATTGGGTGGCAGTTATATCTGGGGATACAAACCACATTTTCACACGCACACACGCACACACGCACACACACACACACTAATAATGAGTATATGATGACAAGACAGCGGTTGCTAGACACTGCAGGAACAATAACAAAAGGTGACTACACCGCTTTGATAGTGAACTGTGGGAGGATAATGTAGTCTGATAACAGGAAACACATTCATGAGTTATTTTCTCATGTACTCAACTATTAAGATATTCAGATGGTTTACCATTTAAACTGCTTTACAACAAACATGCCTGCTTGAATGCAAACATCAAACATAAATACTCTAAGATAAAACGCTAAGCTACATTAGACAACACTTTTCAGTGAAAGCTACGACAAAGTGTAAATGCTTACAAATAACCAACACGTCATTTAGATTCTGACATAATCAAACCCCAAATCATCATGTCATGTCTATATCTCTCTGAGATCCTATGAGTGGGAGAGCCAGTTGCAACACTAAACAGGTTTCACGCCCTGCAGATGCCAGCAAGTTCAACCCATGACTGAACATCTGAGTGGCCACGCCCTTTTACAACTTGATTCAGACAGAACTTATAGGTTTCAGTGTTTGTAAAGAGCAGTAAATTATAATAATAATAATAATAATAATAATAATAATAATAATAATAATAATAATAATAATAATAATACATTTAATTTGTAAAGCGCCTTTCCAAGCTAAAAGCAATCTCAAGGCACTATAATCTAAATTCTACTAATTTCTATTGAAACCGGTGATGGATGTGTAGACCAAAGCCAGTACATGACTTCTTCAGTCTTGTATGCTGTATTCAGTCACTGTTAGACCAGTGATAGTGACCTCAAACTAATTGTGTGGGTGGTGTCCTAATGCGTGTTCACCGCAGGCAGAACAGACCTGCTTGGACAAGTTGTGTGTGTTTGTGTGTTACACTGCCCAGCGCCACAGCCCAGTGAAAGAATGGAAATCAGAATGATTTACAATAATTAAAAATAATATTTTGATTAGAGGGAGTTTCTATACCAACTGTGTTCCAACAAGGCTAAACGAGCATTCAGACCCAAACAGCCCTGTGTTAAACCAAACGGTAAACATCAGAGAGTCATGAACATTCACGGTACTGGTGAGACACTGAAATACTATCCAGGAAGTCCAGTTGGACAGAGATAACGTTTAAAAGATTATCAGATGCCAAGAGACTCAAAAGTGGTTAATTCTAAGAGATTGGATTTTACAACTCTGGTAAATTATTACGGTGGTAAACAGTAGAAGTACGGTAAGTAATCCACCGGCAATGTGGGCTATAATGTATTTAATTAGTCAACGTAGACGCTAACAAGCTGATGTTAAGAAGGTAATATTTAGCAGGTTCACCGTCTTAGTTCAGCTTGTTGGCTAACATTTCATCACTAAACATGAAATACAGTTTAGGCTGACAGGTGTTAGTTTTGCAAACCAAAATACCAAAATAAACCAAAGTGGGCAAATTGAAACTTTGACCTTATGACTGTTCGATATTCTTTTTTAAATGAAGGGATCACCAAAGTCATATGAATGTATCCTTAAGGGACCTTGAATATCTGTACAGAGATCTTGACAATCCATCCACCAGTTTGATATATTTCAGTTTGGAAAAAAGTTGTAGACTGACCAACATCGCCAAGCATTCAGTAGAGCCACACCGCGAGCTGTTTGATGTCACTCTCATTCTTTGGATAATCTGTGAAACTGTTTTATTATTTCTTAATCCTTCGTCAAAATTGGTGATGATCAACATTGAACAACTGTTTAAACAAAAAAACAACAGTGCTACTGTGTGTGACTTCATGAAAGAGCAGATGTTGTCAAATGCTCACTCACACAAGCAAACTTATTCTGTTACTAGGTTTCTATTCGGCTGGACAATTTACATGATCGTCCCTGTCTGACCGAGTCTGACTGCAGCCAAATTGCAGTTTGTGCCAGAGTTTCCATGCCTGACTTCTTCCCGCAATTACAGTGAGCGGTGTGTGAGGGCTATAAGCACAGTGTCAAAGTCCAGAATTGTAAAGTAATATCTCATGGTGATTTTCAAGCAAACAGTGTGGATGTGTTTGAAGAAGTGTTAGCATGCCAACAAGCTGTTGACTTTACAACCCTGTGTAAAATAAGTGTATCCTGGCAACTGTGAAAAGCAGCTGACTTTGTTAATGAGACATTTCTGAGAGACTCTCATGACATGTACATTGTTACCTTTTATTCTACATAATAATTGCAGGTTAATCACATTCT
Organism: Cottoperca gobio; assembly: GCF_900634415.1. Taxonomy (NCBI): domain Eukaryota; kingdom Metazoa; phylum Chordata; class Actinopteri; order Perciformes; family Bovichtidae; genus Cottoperca; species Cottoperca gobio. The sequence continues at coordinate 11,216,100 of NC_041359.1, read as the reverse complement.
CTTCACTTGTCCTACACAAGGTCTTTCCATGCATGACTTGCGGCCGCGGTGTCGTTAAGGTGTGTACCTGTTTGCAGGTGGGGAAACTGTGAGGCCAAGATTAAAATCCAATTCAACAACACTCCCTCATGATGAAAACACCCACAACCTTACTGTATGAGGATGCCAAAACAAGCACGGAGGGTGTGGTTGTGTGTCCAAAGGCTTCAGATTTTCTCTTTTGTGTTTGTGGATTATTATTCATATGGTCAATGAATAGTTTTACTTATGCATACTCAGTGTATACAGTACAGTAGATGATGGTCGGGACGGCCCCAGTTTGGAGAAACAGACAGACCAGCAAGCCCCGTGTTCTGTGAGGTGAAATTACTGTTCTCGTGAATGGTGTCTGGTGGCTTTAAAGAGAACATAGATACAACGGCTTCAGTTCCCCATCCGAAAGGGCTCTCTAACGGCAAAGTAATGTGCTGAAAATATTCTAAATATAGCGTAACCTTAAACTTAAAACTTCTTTTAAGTGGGCCTTTTTTTAAGTTGGCTAAAATATGTTTTCCTGCTGCCCCTGTCCACAGCAATACATTATTTAACTTTGGTGCCGTAACTCCTGTCTGTTTCTCCAAACTGGGGGCTTGATGACGGCCATCTACTGTAGGTAGTAATACACTGACTATGGATAAGTAATACACTTTTACTCAGATTGGGCAAATACTTTACAGGTTTGAAGTTTTTAACAACTGTTGCCGCTGTAACTGTCCCATGATGTTTGCAAAGATTCTTTGACAAGAATTTGCTCCACCCAAACACGATGTACAACAGATACGAAGGTGACTGGATCAACAGTCTAAGAGGATTAGCAAAAGCTATGTTCTCAGGAATTTTCAAATGATGGACATACAGTATATGTGGTACTGCACTTGTGCTAAAAGAAATATGTAACATTTGAAGTAGTGATATTATTTGAATAATCAATGGAAATAGCTGTGAATAATAATCACTTGTCACTTCTATCACTGTTACCAGACTGCTGCATTAGCAGTTGTATGTTACTAAACAACTAATTTTAAACAAACAAGACTGAAACGTAAATTACAGAGACAGGAGACTAGAGATGTTTGACAGGTTTCAGAGTCCCGAGGCAAAGCTGTTAAACAACACCTTGAGTCCTTCTCCACTTTTACTATGACAAATTATGTCAAAGACTAAAGAGGAGCGTGCGTTTATACATGTTTAAGTACACTGCATTCCTTTAAGTATGCATGTACTGTATGTTAACAGACTTCTTGACATTTTCCAACATCCTGTAACCGGATTCTTAGTTACATTTACAGTGTGTACTATAAGAAGGTGTGGAGGGATATGTGTTTAGGATGTGTGTGTGTGTGTGTGTGTGTGTGTGTGTGTGTATGTGTGTGTGTGTGTGTGTGTGTGTGTGTGTGTGTGTGTGTGTGTGTGTGTGAGCGTGTGAGTGTGTTAATGCCTTGTGGTATTGTAATACACAGAAATATTAACACAAAAACACAGGAACCCTCAGTCACTCGCAACTGCAACCGAGAATAAATACAGTGCTAGACTCCTGCAACACAAATGTAAAATTGTATGATGTTCCAAAGAAAGGACATGGAGGTGCTAGCTGCACCTCTTTGACCTTTGACCTGACCAGACTTTTACAATTAACTCTTCAAGCATGAACTTAATCCTTCTATTTGTTTCTGTGATGTAACATTCAGAGGAAAAGGATGGCAGGTGATGCCTGACTACAAAGGACTACACCCTCGTCATAAAATACATACCACAGACATGCATCAAAGACTTCCTGATCCATTCATAGATTGAACATTGCTTTCATTCATAGTGCAGACTCTGCCTTGCTGCATTGCTGCATCGCTGAATCAATCATTTTAGTTTTCTGCATGGCTACGAATTCACATATTTAGTATAAAGAAGCATGGCCTGCCAAACTACACCTCGGACATTGTACAGTTAAGGGCCCACACCCAGTTTACACATACTGCGGAGGTACAAAAGCAAAGTAGGTAGCACCAAGGGACTTGTTTGTTGATTTAAGATAAGAAATACAATCACAAAGCATTTGAATGAAACACCAATCCTTTGCATTTTGGTGCAAAACATTTCCACAGACTTTATTCATTTAACTGTAACAATAGGTTGCCTTCTGCAACAACATCTTCACTGAAAACATAAACATAATGACTGCAACTTCTGATATGATTTTGTCACTTCACAGAGAAATCTGTGTGTGTGTGTGTGTGTGTGTGTGTGTGTGTGTGTGTGTGTGTGTGTGTGTGTGTGTGTGTGTGTGTGTATTTTTGAGCCACCTGTACACACTTGTTTGTGTTTGCATATGTCTATGCCCATTTGTGTTTGTGCATATGTCTGTTACAACAAATATAATCATGACAAGGCAAATAACTTCAGTTCTTGGAGTATTTATACATGCTAGAAAAAACGTTAAGACAATTCACATTCCCATAAGAAATAATGCAAACACATTAACAGATGGACGCAGCATTGTTAGAGACTGCATGAACTTATTACCCTACCACCCTATCACCCTGCCCCACCTATTGACACTCATGGCAACATTTTTATTTCATTACTCAAGATTTGTAAACCTCTGCAACAACATGCACACCATCATCTGCTAATATGATCTTTTGACTTGATGATTGAGGTTTTCCATGTTGAGTTGCTTCAGATAATCCAGAATCGACCAGGCATGAGTTTTTCATTTATAAACAGCCATGACCGATGACTTTTCAAACAAGAACAGACACAGCTCGTAACAATTGTGATCTGTGTCTGCCTTTTCTTCAGGTTATATCAGCAAGATTTTCTCTGGAATTAATTATGTGCTGCTCCAGTGCAAGCTAGTCACTCTTAATCCATGTTTATCCAATTTCTCAATGCTGAGACTGTTGGGGCCGACTGTCGCGGCCTCACCCTGCATGCCCATCGCTATTGTGTGGTTGTAATTTATTGGCACTCAAATATGTGCATTGAGTACTGGTGTTAAAATCTGGCACAGCATGAGAAAGCAGTGTGAGAGATACAGATATCTGCATGTGTATGCGTGGTTATTGATAACCCTTTCACACAATTCTCAGGTTCTTAAGAAAGTAGACAAGTTAGTCAGCGGCAAAACCAGCACATCAATTTTCTCCGAATAACTTTCGGGCAGCAGAGATTTGAGCCTTTGAGTAAAGTTCTTCACACCATGGTAGAAATTAAAGGCATGTGCATGTGAAAAGTTGGGGAAGAATGAAAAAGAATGCAGGCCTCATCTACACCAAAGGTGCAGAGGAGAGAAACAAGCGAGGTTGTGTTTGAGTACGGAACAACTCTGTGTGTTGAATCAAGTGAGAAAATAACCACAAAATATCTAATGTACAGCAGTGATTCATGCACAAGATTGTTTTCACCAGAAAACTACATAAAAACCATCATACTGTAAGCCTGAAGCAGGACATTTGTGTGGTACCTTTCTGGCAGCATTAAATCTTTTTTTTCTCTCTCTCTGTTACAACAACAATATAATGAGACATAACTTTGCCTAAGGCATTTGGTTTGATAACCTTTTATAATACTTCATTCTTGTAGTTTAGTCCTTTGTTTGCATTAATCCATGCTTGACTGTTTTAATACTAAGAAGAATACTACTATTACTGCATATGGCTTAAAATGTCCAGATTTCAGTTCAATATGTAGCACAGAGCAGACCTTACAGTCTAAATGTAGAGAAGCGAATGACTAACTGTACATTTTGTTAGCTGTAGTGTGGCTTGACCGGTGAGCTTGCAAGTTGAGTACTGGTCCTGGCTTGGAGCCACGTCACACTAACAGTCGAAAAAGTATAGGCAGCTAGAGCACATGCACAGACCAAACCGAACGTTCACACAACTGCAGATGGCAAGATGATTGTGGAAGACTTTCTTGTTATAAAGTTGTAGAGGAGGCATACAAAAATGTTGTCTGAGAATTGAATTGGTCATTTGTTCAAAGAGCTTAAAGCGAGATGATGTAACTTTTACTAAAATTCTTTACGGCATCAAATATGGGACAATGGTAAACGCAAAACTTCTGTTTAACATTTAGCTTAAATGCTAAGCTATTGTAAGAGTAGCAGAAGGGGGGATAAAGTCAGCTAACTCAGGATTACACTACAATACCTAAAGTCTGAAAACAGTAGCCACAATAAACGGGTTATACCAGACCAGGTAAGGCTGTAGAGTGAATATATCTGAGAGTAATGTAATGATAATCTCATCATTAATCATTTAACATGTGAAGATGATTTGGTAAGATTGTACAGCAATGCTGGTCTTCAATATCAGTTAAATATACTGAATCCTCCAATATTTTGCTGATTTTGTTACCAGAATTAATGCTAAAAAGAGTAAAGTGCCGTTTCATACGTTCTACTTACGTTCATTGGACATGTAAGAGAAAGTACAAGTGAGGTTGAATATAGCATTAATTGTAACATTTAAATGTTAATTTTTTATTTGAATGTTTGAATTTAAAAAAACATCATTACTTGACTAGAAGCAGCAATATCACTGTGGATTCAAAATGTTTTTTTTTTTACGTGAAATTACATATGCTTCATTATTGCAAAAGAAACGTTACACTAACACTAACTAGTTTGGTTGAAAGGTACTAACGCTGTCTTAAGTTGCAAAATGTATTAATTCTAAAAGGATTTCAATATAGTTTTACCTTTTTGCCCTTTACTCACTCACAACCCCTCCCTGCTAGCCTCCAATATTATTTTCTCTGCCGTGTGACCACTAAGCAGGCTACAGGGGTTACACACTAGAAAAGGCTATTTTTCCTTACATAATCACATTCTCACTCCACTTCTCTACCACTCACTCGCTTCCCCTTCAGCCTGTCCCAGTGCAGGGCGTGTCAGGGCTTATCTTTTGAGAATCCCTCCCTACCTGTTTTACAGGATTGGTGTGTAGGCGGAAGTGGTAGAGAGGCTGGACAGCAAAAGTGAGAGTCCAGGTTGAAGCTGAGGAAGACCCTCCCCTTCTCACAGTTCAGACATAAAAGCGAGCAGAGCAAAGAGTCAGACACTCACAAGGACTTGGCTCTCCTTTTGAAGACTGCTCATCATCTGTTCTCCTCTTCTCAAAGTTGACAACCTTCACCACCGCAAACACGATGCCAAGGAAATCATACTCAGTCTCAGGCTCTACTGGTGGCAACTTGAGGAGATCATTTGCACCAAGCAGCTACTCTGTACAAAGAACCAGTTATGGTGCTGGTGCTGGATCAGGTTTTGGTATGTCTTCAAGTAGTTCTGGTAGTTATGGCTTTAGTTCTAGCCAAGCAGGAGGCTGCTATGTCTCTCCACCGATCACAGCTGTCCAAGTCAACCAGAGCCTGCTGGCCCCCCTGAACCTGGATATTGACCCCACAATCCAGGCTGTCCGCACTCAGGAGAAGGAGCAGATCAAGACCCTCAACAACCGGTTTGCCTCCTTCATCGACAAGGTTGGTTCCTGTGTGCTCTATGTGTGACCGTTTTATGTGCAATTTACTGTTGGCCTTAGTATTTTAGGACAGACAACCTGGAAGCTCTCCCTAGTGCTACATTAACTTCTAGCAGCTGTCAAAAGTGAATCATCTTGTTTTGCTCCTTCAACCTGTAATTGAAAAGAAATAACTTGGAATTTAAAACTTTAGTATATAGGATAGTAACAGCCCACTAGATGCAAAGCTGACAGCTGTAAATCTTATCTCTGTGACGTATCCATCAATGAGTTATACCCTCTGGGATTAGGAATGCTCTCAAAGTATGTTGCTGATTGTGACTCCATCTTACACAGGAAACTAAGGTAATAGTTAGAATAGCCTGAAGCCCTGTCTGAGTCTGTGTCAGCCTCCTATCTAAACATGGGTGGGGTTATATATTGCAATGACTTACCTAGCAGACTGGCAGAGATGACAGAGACTGGTGGGATCTATCTGCACTGTGCCCACAAAGTCCAAAGTCTGTTATTTGCACATTACACCTTTCACCGGGTTGTTAGAGGCAACACGAATGCTCTGTGCAGAGCATTACATCCACTTTCACTTGTCTTTACTACAATCACAAGGTGGTGGTAATATTTGCATGCAAGCTATATGGGGTGTTTTCCTTTAAGAAGACTGAGACTCTCTAAACACTAAAAATTGGCACTTGGACAAAAATTCACAAAACAAAGCACCCATACTATAATACTGCACTGTTCTGTCTTATCTGCCACGCCTTGTTTTTTTATGGCCCGGGTGACTGTGCGGCCTTCATAGCTCAACAGAGCCTACATGATGACTCACAGGCAAAGATGCAATAAATGAAACAATTAAAGCCACATATACATGAAACATATGGATAGATCATGTTATATTTTTAGTTTTATGAAGAAATAATTGAAGATATGTATTCTATGATAATTTAAAGACTCAGATATAAAATTGCTTGAACAGCAAGCATGCAAAGATATGTCGTCATGAGTAACAATTGTTGAGACTAGGGTGTGGCATTTCAGATATGTAGCTATCTACGCAGTCATGCATGATAAAAGTGAGGCATTTTAAAACCTGATACCACCATTAAACACCTTTTATGCACTGATTTCTCCCTTTAAAAATGATAAGTAAAAAAATAAATAAATCACTATTGAGCTCAAGATCAATTCAGATAGAGCATCTAAGAACCAATTAAATCATTGGCCAAACTACATTTACATACTATTATGATCTTTTTCTCACAATCTTCCCTGGTTTTGTGTCTCCATAGGTCCGTTTCCTGGAGCAGCAGAACAAGATGCTGGAGACCAAATGGAGCCTCCTGCAGGACCAGACCACCACCCGCTCCAATATTGATGGCATGTTCGAGGCCTACATTGCCAACCTGCGCAGACAGCTCGACGGGCTGGGCAATGAAAAGGTCAAGATGGAGGGAGAGATGAGGAACATGCAGGGCCTGGTTGAGGACTTCAAGATGAAGTGAGTGCTTATATGACATGGTCACTAATTATTAAAGATATCTAATATAGTGAGCGGATGTTCAAAAGCGTTGCCTTGTGTTCCAACAGGTATGAAGATGAAATCAACAAACGTGCAGCTGCAGAGAACGAGTTTGTGCTCCTGAAAAAGGTAAGAATACATCAAGATACATCCAATTTTGTTTTAATGCTTGAATTTATTACAATGTTGCCAGTTATAACCCTTACTATTTCTACATGATTTTCCTTACAGGACGTTGATGCTGCCTACATGAACAAGGTGGAGCTGGAAGCCAAGGCTGATGCTCTTCAGGATGAGATCAACTTCCTCAGGGCTGTCTATGAGGCTGTATGTATCCATCATATCTAATACTTCATAATACTATAATAACCTTTAGAGTTTTATCTGATGAGCATCCACTCATTGTGTAATTTAAAAAGGACAAAGAGTTAACTGTTGTGCAACAATCATTGTTTCTGTAGGAGCTTCGTGAGCTGCAGGGCCAGATCAAGGACACATCCGTCGTCGTGGAGATGGACAACAGTCGTAGCCTGGACATGGATTCTATTGTGGCTGAAGTGCGTGCTCAGTATGAGGACATTGCCAACCGCAGCAAGGCTGAAGCAGAGACCTGGTACAAACAGAAGGTGAGTGAAAAGCAGAGTTGAGGTTTATCTTGTGTCTTTTACTTGCAACACCTCTCCCAAACTCTGGCTCATGTTCTTGATACACCTTGTTGTATTCTTCATAATAGTTTGAGGAGATGCAGAGCTCTGCCGGACAGTATGGTGATGACCTGCGCACAACCAAGTCTGAGATTTCTGAGCTGAACCGCATGATCGCCCGTCTTCAGAATGAGATTGAGGCTGTCAAGGGACAGGTACATTTCAAGACATCTCATGGATGAAGCCTTAATATTGACACTATAATTTAAGAGGATTTGCAGTTATTAAACCATCTGTGATGTGATTTTCGACAGAGGGCCAGCCTTGAGTCTCAGATCTCAGAGGCTGAGGAGCGTGGTGAGCTGGCAGTGAAAGATGCCAAGCTCCGTATCAGAGACCTGGAGGATGCTCTGCAGAGAGCCAAGCAGGACATGGCCCGCCAGGTGCGCGAATACCAGGAGCTGATGAACGTCAAGCTGGCCCTGGACATTGAAATCGCCACCTACAGGAAACTGCTGGAAGGAGAGGAGAGCAGGTGGGATGAACTTTATTTTTTAATGTAGTTTCATAGCTGCAGTATTAGCTTTAACTCTGAATTAAGCACTAACTCGTCATTATTCCACCATTAGACTGGTCAGCGGAGGCGCAAACGCAACCATCCACGTGCAGTCGAGCTCCGGAGGTAAGTTTCAGATTTCATACATCTTCATCATAAGGGATACCTGAACCAACAGACCACACTGACAGATGGATAGATAAATGATAACACATGTTTTTTTTCTTCATCAGGATTGTCCAGCTCCAACCCCGGATTCGGCCATGGTGGCAGCTACAGTGGTGGCAGCTACAGTGGTGGCAGCTACACCGGTGGCAGCTCGTCTGGTGGTTATGGCACTACTATTAAGAAGTCAACAGTCTCAAGTACCAGGAGAGCCTATTAGAAACAAGAGTCGTCCCTCTTCCCCTTCAGAAACTCATAAATTTGACCGAAATCTGTACCCATTCATGGTGCTTTGCAATGTTGCTAACAATGTTTATCAAGACAGCTAAATCTATTGTGATCACTGGTGGTTTTTCTTACTCTGTTCTGTTTAACATAATTCATCAAGAGCATCTTAAGGTAGACATGGCCATGGATACTTGTTGTACTGTAGTGTAGTGATGAACAGCTCTTTTTGCTGTTCCTCCAAATGGTTCCATGATTAGGTTTGCATTTCCTTGCCTTCAAGATAAAACTATGTTGTAACCAGATTTATTTTGTAAAAGCCTTCCTACCAACGTGACTGATGAATGTTGCTGCAAATGACATCAAAAGAATGTGAAAAAAATAAATCTAAGAACTGAAATGATTTCCTCTTACTCTCCTTATTGTTGTGATAATGGAATGAAAAGCTTTGGTGGGTTTTAGTTAAACAGCAATATGTAATTTCCACACTGACATTTCCCATGGGGCAGTGCACTGCCACTTTTCCATTACTGCTTGGTTTTGCTGTCCAACAGATATGCATGTATAGTATGACAACTCTACATTGTCATTTCTAGTAAATATGAAAATCATATTTCAAGTTTGAAATCCACAAATTCATACACATGAACTGAGTTCAAAATGTATCACTTCAAAAGTTAGCTTTCACAGACACACTTTGTTTGGTTTGATTTTATAGCGGTTGTAGTGTGTCGGACAACAATGAAAATGTTCAGTAACCTGCTAGGTTATGTTGATTGTACATTTTGTAAATCTGAATCTGCTTGTATGAAGGATTCTCTATTAAAAACGAAAACTCTTAATCAGGTCAGAGGAAAGGTCTAAAAAGAGCACAATGTATGCTTCTGTACCTCTATCACATTTTCTACCAGGTAATAAATGTACCAAGTCGATTGAACTGCATTATTGCCAAATTCTGAAGTTGTAACCGTTCATGTTTCCACAAAACTAGTTAGAACAACTAATAATGATGCCTATTTGCTCTGTCACGGTGAGGAAAAGGTGAGGACCCAAATATAGTACACTGGACAAGGTTCTAACAAAAAGAGAGCTTTATTTTATAAAAAGCTAGTAAAAATACAAAGTAACAAATAAAACTGAAAACACCTAAGGCCCGCAGGAGGCGGGGCAGGAGACTGCTCTGGAGGACGGCGAGGCGGACGGGACCGCTCTGGAGGCCGTGCTGGAGGCGGGCGGAGAGCCTGGGCTGGATGCGGCTGGAGCCGTTCAGGAGGCCGGCGGAGAGGCCGGGCTGGATGCGGCGGGAGCCGTTCAGGAGGCCGGCAGAGAGGCTGGGCTGGAAGCGGGCAGAGCCACTCCGGAGGCCAGGCTGGAAGCCGGTGGCGAGGCAGGGCTGGAGGCGAACGGAGCTGGTCCGGAGGCCAGGCTGGAGGCCGGCGGAGAGGCCGGGCTGGAGAACTCAGGGACTGGGGTCTGCGTAGGTCCTGTAGCGGGAACTTGAGGCTGTCACGGACCGGCAGTGGAAACAGGGGGCTGCGGCGGCCCAGCTGCAGGAACGGTGAACTGGGAGCCGGAATGACAGTGGCTAGCACGGCCAAATCTCCTCCTCAGGGACCTAGAAGCCTTTTGCGAACCTAGAGGTCCTTCCCGGGCTAGGCAGGTACCCAGAAATGGGTCTGGTGCTGGAGCAGGAGGAACGGTGAGCTGGCGAGTTGACTGGAAGGCAGACCGATCTGAGGGTTGAGGAAATCCCTGATCTCCTCAGGCAGAAGACTCCTTAACCAAGGCCTTTCAGCCACCTCCCCACGGGCCTGTCGAAGAAGGACCTGTTGGTCCTTTCTACAGGCGGCTTCCTTCCATTGACGCAAAAGACATATTAATGCGACATACAGACAAAAATAATCCTCATCATCAAGCACTGCTGGGTCCTTTCTTGGTGAGTTCGTACTGTCACGGTGAGGAAAAGGTGAGGACCCAAATGCAGTACACTGGACAAGGTTCTAACAAAAAGATAGCTTTATTTTATAAAAAGCTAGTAAAAATACAAAGTAACAAATAAAACTGAAAATACAAACCAGGAAGACACGAGGAGCACAAGGAGCATGAGGAGCAGAGCACGAGGAGCAGAGCACCAAGATCATAACATGCTCCCTGAGAAGGAAAATTACTTCTCATGTAATTACAAATCCAACCTTAAACCTCACTGACAACCAACAGTTTAAAACCTATTATCACTTGTACAAGGTATGTGGTCAAGTTTTTCTACCCGGCACCCCACTTTTATGTTTAGGGGACCAAAACAGTTTATTCCATTATATCAGAAAGGTGCTTTCCATAGCCTGAGTTTGTAGGCGTTTTCGATAAACAGGTTTCACTCGCCATTCTCTACACTCTGTACATGACCACTGTTGTTTTTTGTGAGCTTGTCTGCCCTGGAGGATCCAGTAAGAAGGGTATATTTCAGCAAATGCCAGCAATCAGTTCTTGGGTGAAAGTCACTTGTCATAATCTTTAATCATTACATTACAGCTCATTTAGCTGACGCTTTTGTCCAAAGCGACGTACAAAAAGTGCAAACAATCATGGAGATACAACTCCGAACAGCAAGAATCTTGTAAGTACAATAGCTTCAAATAGGTACAATCGTATAAGTGAACACTGTCTTCAAATAAGCCAGTTTGAAGTGTAACATACAGAAACAACAGAATACGAATTCAACTATTAGCTATAAATAAGCCAAATCAATATAAGTGCAACATACAAAGAACAGTTATTTTGTTTTCTTCATTCGCCGAGTTGCAGTCGAAACAGGTGGATTTTCAGTCTGCGACGGAAGGTGTGAAGACTGTCTGCTGTACTGCAGAAGCTGTTACAGGATGTTTAGGCTCAAGTACTATGGGATGGATAGTATCAGGTTCAAGGTCTATACTCTATCTAAGTCTCCAAGCACTGACTTCCAGTGTTTTATCAAACTCAAGAGAGAGAGGTGACAGACAAGTATGTGGAGGAATTTCTTATGCAGTTTTCAGTGCCTGAAATTTCTCTGGAAGACTCTCAAATTGATAATGAGAGATAAGTTTGGTTTCTGCTTAGGTTCTTGATATGCCAGTGAAGTCAGACACGCTGAGGTTTGCATTGTTCGGTATGTGGCATCTACCAGGTTTGTCCAGGTGTTGTATTCGTTTGGATCAGATAGGTCAAATGGCTAAGCAGGTTGTGTGAGGCCACAAAAAAGGGATTTCCTCAACTCTTTGGTTATCCCTTTGACAGAAGTAGGACAAAAAGGCCATTGACTAGAAGAAAGTTGAAGGAATGCAGGGCCTCTGTGCCATCAATGTGTGTTAGTTAGATCTTTATCTGACTGGCTGACCTCTGGTGATATCGTCATACCTCCATTCACTGGCCGAGGTAAGTTTGAGTATCTCCACAATCCTGTTGTCTACAAAGATCCTATACCTGCAGAACTCAGAGTGAAGCCATATTACTACCACAGTGACTGTCAGTTCAAATTTGATCAGTTTACTTAGCTAAGCTCTAGTCAGGACAACAGATAACTCCAATATATATATATATGTATATGTATATGTATATATATATATATATATATGTATTTATATATATATATATGTGTATATATATATATGTGTATATATATATGTGTATATATATATATGTGTATATATATATATATATGTGTGTATATATGTATATATATATATGTGTATATATATATATATATGTGTATATATATGTATATGTGTATATATATGTATATATATGTATATATAGGGCCGCAACGATTTCTCTTAAAATGACAGCTGACAGCAACAGAGAGGAGAACTGTCACAATGTGGCACAGGGGAGGACCTAAATGCAGCACGGCAGACGAGAGGGTTTAACAAAAAGAAAGCGTTAGGGGCAAACATGGCCAGGGAACTAAGAATGTAGCGAATGTATAAATGGAGGCAGAAGACGTTATCTTTCAGTCAACAATGCACACATTGCTATGATCTTGGTTTTCTGTTTCCTGTTTTATTTTGAAGTTTCACTCCCCCTCCCCCGTTCTTGTGATTAGTGTCTGTCTATATATCCCTGTCTTCCCCAGTGTTCCTTGTCAGTTCGTACATTGATGTTACCTGGTGTCTTCCCTGTGTCCTGCTCATGTTCTCCCTCGTCTATACGTCGTCTATACCTCTGGTTGGTCTGTGTTTTTCAGTATTATTTGTTACTTTGTATTTTTGTAAGCTTTTTTGTAAATAAAGCTCTATTTTTGTTATAATCATCGTCTGCCTGTTGCATTTGGGTCCTCACCTTCACCACACCATAACAATACGAACTGACCAAGTATGGACCCAGCACTCCTGGAAAATTATGATTTTTATTCGTGGTACATTCTGTTGCTCATCTGTTTTGGCAATGGGAGGTAGCCAACTGTGAGGAGGACAGACAGGCGTTGCTTCAAAAGGCCCACAGGAAGGCGGCTGAGAAGCCCTGGTTGATGACTCGCCTGCCTGGGAATATCGGGGATTTCATCGACCTCGGCAATCAGTCTGCCTTCCTGCCATCTTACCAGCCTGCCGTTCCTCCTACTCCAGCACCTGACCCATTCCTGGGCACTCGCCTGGCCTTGGGAGGTCCTCTCAGTGTTCAGAGGACTTTTAGGCCTCTTAGAGGCGATTTGGCTGTGCAAGCTGCCATCAGGTTGGCTCTCGGTCCCCAGTGCCTGCTGTCGGGCCATGACAGCCTCCAGTTCCTGCTGCCTGTTCCCCAGCTGCCCCTCGAGACCCCAGCCTCTGTTCTCCCTGTGTCCCTCGAGACCCACAGCCCCTGTGCTCCCTGTGTCTCTCGAGACCCCAGACCCTGTGCTCTCTCCGTCCCTCGGGACCCCAGCCCGCTTCTAGCCTGGTCTCTCCGCCGGCTTCTAGCCCGGCCTCCTGAGCGGCTCCGCCCGCCTCCAGCCCGTCTTGTCCGTTGGCTTCCAGCCCGGTCTCCTGAACAGCTCTGCCGGCTTCCAGCCCAGCCTCTCCGCCGGCCTCCCGCACGGCCACTCTGCCGGCCTCCTGAGCGGCTCCGTCGGCCTCTAGCCTCTCCGCCGGCCTCCTGAGCGGCTCCGTTGGCCTCCAGCCCAGCCTCCTGAGCGGCTCAGTCCGCCTCTAGCTCAACCTCTCCGTTGACCTCCTGAGTGGCTCCGTCCTTCTCCAGCCCGGTCTCTCCGCCCGCATCCAGTCCGGCCTCCTGAGCGGCTCCGCCCGCATTTCATCGACCTGAGCAATCAGTCTGCCTTCCTGCCAGCTCGCCAGCCTGCCGTTCATCCTACTCCTACTACTACAATTTGCCCCTTGTGTTTTTTGCCTGCCTCCCCCAGCTGTATACACACACACAAGACCTACTGTGTATCCCATTGTTGCCTGTCGGTTCCTGGTGTGGTCATTTCCTCTGTGTTTAAAACAACATAACAGTGGTCACAAAATCGTCCTGCTGACCTGCAACAGTACCCACATCCCCATGTACTCTCCCGACTTTGTTGGTGGTCCTGCCTCAACCTTAGTCCTCCAGAGGGTTCTTGCCACCTACTTCGTTCTCCAGAGGGGCTCCTCCTTTATGACCAACCGTGGTCATCCTTCTGCCCTTTGCCCAGAGCGTGTTCGCTCGTCCTCCTTCCCTTCCCCCAGAGCGGCTCTTCTCGTCCTCCTGCTCTTCCCCAGAGTGGCTCCGCCCGTCTGGTCATCCTCTTGCCCTTCCCCAGAGTGGCTCCGCCCGTCTGGTCATCCTCTTGCCCTTCCCCAGAGTGGCTCCGCCCGTCTGGTCATCCTCTTGCCCTTCCCCAGAGCGGCTCCGCCCATCTGGTCTTCCTCCAGCCCATCCCCCAGAGTGGCTCCACTCGTCTGTCGTCCTCCTGCCCATCCCCCAGAGTGGCTCCACTTGTCTGTCGTTAAGTTAAGAAAAAAAAAAGTATCTAATACAGGCTACATTTATTTGGTGAGTGAAATCTTTCTCTCCAGCTATATTATCTCAATATTAGTCTCATATGTTATGTTGATATGTTATAGCTCGGCAAGCATCTCTTCCAAGATGAAGTCATTCTGGCAGACTGGATTTTTATCTTTACATGGTTATAACCTAAATATCTACTCAGAATCTGAGGATTCCTTTAGACATGTTGTCCTTTCTTGTTCAACTTGTATACATATGACTTGTTTGGACAGTTAAATATTTGTAAAGCTGGTTATGTTTTTTTGTAATCTCATGATTAATCATTTAAAGGACCAGAGTGTAGGATTTAGGGGGATCTATTGGCAGAAATGGAATACAATATTAAATATTATGTTATCATTAGTGCATAATCCCCTTGTTTTCCTTATCTGATGCAACCAGAACTAAAACTGACTGAGAATTACTGAATGAACTTGACCATACCAAAAGAAAACTGAATTAATTTATTAAATGTAAAATGTATACAGAATGCTCTAAATACTGAAATATTGTATATGAATATGGCTTATGTTCAAGTCTACTGTAAAACTATGAGTGCACTGTATAAGGCATCTGTTTGCTTATTAAAAGGTAGGTTTAGGCTTGGGTTGTAATTTTTTCCCCCAAAGATGGATATTACTCCCCTTCAACCCCGACCCTCCAGTATTTTATCTGCTCCTTTTCCTTCCATAATCACATCATCACTCCACTTCTTCACCTCTCGCTCTCTTACCCTTCAGCCTGTCCCAGGTCAGGGCATGTCAGGGCTTCTTTTGACAAGCCCTCTCTACCTGTTTTACAGGATTGTCATGTAGGCTGAAGTGGAGGAGAGGCTGGACAGAAAAAGTGAGAGTCCAGGTTGAAGTGGATGAAGAGGATCCTCCCCTTCTTATAACATAAACATAAAAGCCAGCAGGGCCAACAGTCAGACACTCACAGGGACTTGACTCTCTTTTTGAAGACTGCTCATCATCGGTTCTCCTTTTCTCAGAGTTGACTATCCTCACCACTGCAAACATGCTGACAAGGAAATCATACTCAAGCTCAGGCTCTACTGGCAGCATAAGGAAGTCGTATGCACCAAGCTGCTACTCTGTAAAAAGTAGAATCGGTTATGGTGTTGGTGTGGGTGTGGGTGCTGGTGCTGGTGTTGGTGCTGGATCATGTTTTGTTAAGCCTTTAGGTAGTTTAGGTAGTTTAGGTAGTTATGGTGGTTATGGTGGTTATGGTAGTTGTGGTAGTTATGGCTTTAATTCTAGCCAAGCAGGAGGCTGCTACGTCTCTCCACCGATCACAGCTGTCCAAGTCAACCAGAGCCTGCTGGCCCCCATGAACCTGGATATTGACCCCACAATCCAGGCTGTCCGCACCCATGAGAAGGAGCAGATCAAGACCCTCAACAACCGCTTTGCCTCCTTCATCGACAAGGTTGGTTCCTGTGTGCTCTATGTGTGACTGTTTTATGTGTGTTTTATTACTGTCGGCCTCAGTATCTTAGGACAGACAACCTGGAAGTTCTCCCTGTGCTACATTCACCTCTAGCAGCTGTCAAAAGTGAATCATCTTGCTCCTTCAATCTGTAATTGCAAAGAAATAACTTGGCATTTAAAACTTTAGTATATAGTATAGTAACAGCCATCTGCCCACTAGATGCAAAGCTGACAAGACAGCGGTAAATCTTATCTCTGTGATGTTGCATCCATCAATGAGTTATACCATCTGGGATTAGGAATACTCTCAAAGTAAGTCGCTGATTGTGACCCCATTTTACAATATAAAATAGCACTCGAAAAAAACCTCATAAAACAAAGCAGGTCTTTTAAAATATGTTATCACATTAACACACCCTTCAAATCCTCTTTTGCACTGATTGCTCCTTTTTAAAAATTAACTTTTATTTTTATTTGTTTAAGACCCTAAACTATTTAGACAGAGCAATAAAATCACTATCCAAACTAAATGTGAGAAGTGGTACTTATAGAAAATACTTTTAAAAACAACATCTGACTATTTTTTTCTGGTTTCATGCCTCCATAGGTCCGTTTCCTGGAGCAGCAGAACAAGATGCTGGAGACCAAATGGAGCCTCTTGCAGGACCAGACCACAGCCCGCTCCAACATAGATTGTATGTTCGAAGCCTACATTGCCAACCTGCGCAGACAGCTTGACGGGCTGGGCAATGAAAAGGTCAACCTGGAGGTAGAGCTGAGGAACATGCAGGGCCTGGTTCAGGACTTCAAGATTGAAGTGAGTGCTTGTATGACATGGTCACTAATTATTAAAGATACCTGATATAGTCAGAGGATGTTCAAAAGTGTTGCCTTGTGTTCCAACAGGTTTGAAGATGAAATCCACAAACGTGCAGCTGCAGAGAACGACTTTGTGCTCCTGAAAAAGGTACGAATACTACGTAAAGATGCATCCAATTTTTTTTTTATCCTGTGGATTATTACAATGTTGCCAGTTATAACACTTACTATTTCTACATGATTTTCCTTACAGGATGTTGATGCTGCCTACATGAACAAGGTGGAGCTGGAAGCCAAGGCTGATGCTCTTCAGGATGAGATCAACTTCCTCAGGGCCGTCTATGACGCTGTATGTATCCATCATATCTAATACTTCATAATACTATAATAACCTTTAGAGTTTTATCTGATGAGCATCCACTCATTGTGTAATTTAAAAAGGACAAAGAGTTAACTGTTGTGCAACAATCATTGTTTCTGTAGGAGCTGTGTGAGCTGCAGAGCCAGATCAAGAACACATCCGTCGTTGTGGAGATGGACAACAGTCGTAGCCTGGACATGGATTCTATTGTAGCTGAAGTGCGTGCTCAGTATGAGGACATTGCCAACCGCAGCAAGGCTGAAGCAGAGACCTGGTACAAACAGAAGGTGAGTGAAAAGCAGAATTTAGGTTTATCTTGTGTCTTTTACTTGCAACACCTCTTCCAAACTCTGGCTCATGTTCTTGATACACCTTGTTGTATTCTTCATAATAGTATGAGGAGATGCAGTGCTCTGTCGGACAGTATGGTGACGATCTGCAGACAAGCAAGTCTGAGATTTCTGAGCTGAACCGCATGATCCACCGTCTTCAGAATGATATTCAGTCCGTCAAGGGACAGGTACATTTCAAGACCATCTCATGGATGAAGCCTTATTATTGACACTTTGATTTACATTTTATTAATTTAAAATGAAGGATTTGCAGTTATTAAACCATCTGTGATGTGATTTTCGACAGAGGACCAGCCTTGAGACTCAGATCGCAGAGGCTGAGGAGCGTGGTGAGCTGGCAGTGAAAGATGCCAGGCTCCGCATCAAGGACCTGGAGGATGCTCTGCAGAGAGCCAAGCAGGACATGGCCCTCCATTTGCGCGAATACCAGGAGCTGATGAACGTCAAGCTGGCTCTGGATATTGAAATTGCCACCTACAGGAAACTGTTGGAAGGAGAGGAGAGCAGGTGGGATAAACTTTAAGATTTAATGTACTTTTATAGCTGCAGCATTAGCATTACCTCTGAAACTAACTCATCATTATTCCACCATTAGACTGGTCAGCGGATGCACAAATGCAACCATTTATGTGCAGTCAAGCTCTGGAGGTAAGTTTCAGATTTCATACATCATCATCATCATCATCATCATAAGGGATACCTGAACCAACAGACCATACTATCAGATGGATTGATAATTGATAATTGTTTTAATTCAGCATCAGGATTGTGCAGCACCAACCCCGGATTCAGCACCAACCCCGGATTCAGCTACGGTGGTGGCGGCTACAGTGGTGGCGGCTACAGTGGTGGCAGCTGCAGTGTTGGCGGCAGCTACAGTGGTGGCAGCTACAGCGGTGGCTGCTTCAGTGGTGGCAGCTCGTCTGGTGGCACTACTATTAAGAAGTCCACAATCTCAACTACCAGTTCCAGGAGAGGCTTTTAAAAACAAGAGCCTCCCGCTTCAGAAACTCATGAATTTTCTCTAAATCTGTACCCATTTATGGTGCTATGCAATGTTGTTTGCAATGTTCATCAAGAAGGCTGAATTTATTGTGATCCTTGAAATACAACTGGTAGCAGTTTTGTTTTAATGATCACTGCTGTCTTTTCCTACTCCATTCTACTTAGCATCATTTATCAAGATCTCCTGAAAGTAGACATGGCCTTAAACACAAAAAGGCCAGGTCAGTTTTTTGTGCACTGACATCCAAAAAAATAATAAAGAAAGTAACAAAGGTGATGGAGTGTTAGAACTAAGCAAGGAGACCATTTGAAAATATGTACTCAATCTTTTCTGCTTAGATTCTTTTTCTATTGTACTCTAAAGATGATCAACTCTTTTTTGCAAATGGTTTCATGATAAGGTTTGCATTTCTGTGCTTTCAAGATAAAACTATGTTAAAACCAGATATATTTTGTAAAAGCCTTCCTACCAACGTGACTGATGAATGTTGCCGCTAATGACATCAAATGGATTTGAAAAAAATAAATTTGAGAACTGAAATGATTTCCTCTTACTCTCCTTATTCTTGTGATAATGAAAGAAAAAGCTTAGGTGGGTCTTAGTTAAATAGCAAGATGTCATTTCCACATTGACATCCCATGGGGGCAGTGCAGTGCCACTTTTCCATTACTGCTTCGTTTTGCAGTCCACCAGATATGCATGTATAGAATGACAACTCTATATTGTCATTTCTTGTAAATATGAAAATCATGATGAGTAAAAGTTTGAAATCCACAAAGCCATACACATTCCTACACACAAAAACTATAAAAAGAAACATGGACATTTCACTAATAGCCTTTGCAATTCAAAAGTTAGCTTCCACGGAGACACTTTGTTTGGTTGGATTTTACAGCAGTTGTAGTGTGTCGCACAACAATGAAAATGTTCAGTAACCTGCTAGTTTGTTAGTAAAACATTTTTAATCTGAATCTGCTTGTATGAAGGATTCTCTATTAAAAACGAAAACTCTTAACCAGGTCAGAAGATGTCTAAAGAGAGCACAATGTATGATTATGTGCTTCTTTCATGGGTGTCTACCAGGTAATACATGTACCAAGTTGTTTGAACGGCATTATTATCAAATTCTGAAGTTGTAACGTGTTTGTTTCCACAAACATGTAAATGTATGTATATAAAATGACAGAGTATGTATACAGAGCCTATTGATAGCGTATCACGTACTTATACAAAACGTATCAGAGCGAATGGCCAACGTATTCGACGAATGCTCAATTCCTTCGCCGTATGCCGGCGTATACGGAATATCGGCAATGCGCTGGTGTACGTTGTTGAACACTGAGGCCGTGAAAAGTTTTGAACATGCTCAAAAAATGTTCACAGCTTCAGTGTTCAACAACATACATTTTCTATAAGTACGTGATACGCTATCAATAGGCTCTGTATACGTTCATATATGTTGTATATGCACATTTTTAAATCTTTAACCCTTCTGTTGTGTTCGAGTCTGCCGTGACCCGTTTCAAGTTAAAATTATATAATAACTACCATTTATTGGAACAAGGCTTCATGATATCCTCCACAACAGCTATATAAACACTACAAAACTAATTGTGACCATTTTAGCCAATTCTGAAGGTCTCTAAAGAAAGTGTATAATTTGGTATTTGAGTCTAGGGAGACCAAGCAGTGCATAGAAATGTTGTGGGTAAAATACAATTACAACAGGATTGTATGGTTATGAATGCATAATAAGTTAGTTATGATGTAGTAAAAACAAAATTGGATGATACTCATTCTGATTTGAGAGTTAAATCATTGGTCAAAATTGACCCGCGAACACAAGGGACAGAAAGAGCTTTTGAACATAACACAAGGGTTAAGTGGTTGACCTCTGGTGATATCGTCTACAGAGTTTTGCTTTTTGTCCACATACATCCATTCACTGGCTGAGGTAAGTTTGAGTATCTCCACAATCCTGTTTCCTACAAAGATCCTTTAACTTCAGGACTCAGAGTGAAGCCATATTACTACCACAGTGGAATCAGACCACAGAAGAATTGTCGATGGGGACTGTCAGTTCAGATTTGATCAGTATACTTAGCTAGGCTCTAGTCAGGACTGCAGATAACTCCAAGTGGCTTTCCCATTCATCCCCTGCATGTTGAAGGTCACCAATGGGTATAGGCTGAACCCATTGCTAATTGTTCACCCAGAGCTGTTGGAGCAAGACATTGGCCCTAGTGTTCAATGTATACTAAAGTGTCATATTGTCAAGGCAGCCCTTTGTAAACTTTCCCATTGTAACAGTTTGGTAGGAATCATGTCTGTGTCTATAACCCAAGGTATCAGAGACACAATGCCAGCTTAGCCCTAGGACACCCTCTGTAGGCTCGGTCGGGTTTTGATTCAGACAGAGCTTGGCACTGTCTGATCTGGCAGTTGCTGGTAGGTGATCAGCAACAGATGGAAAAATACTTAATAATTCCCTAATTTCAAATCCACCAGAGTATAACAGATCCCCTAGCTTGTAAAGGAGTTATGTTGCTTTATTGTGTCAGGGGTGTTGTCTAAGGCAATTATCTACATAAAATGACTTGAGTACAGATTCAACCACATCTTCATTGCCCTTACTGTGATCCTGTACATGTTTCTGGACAGCATATGTTGCGCAGGATAGGTTACTTTTTGTGCCGAATGGGAGCACTTGTCATTCATAGACAGTTGTTGTCTCTTTACGTTTCATGTCAAGCCACAAGAAACGCGGTTTATCCTCTAGTAAAATACTTACTTGGTGGAACATTCCTTTAATATCTCCACTCATAGCAACTCTGTGTTGACTGAAATGGAGCAGCAGACCAAGTAGTGATGGGCCTAAAGTGGGGTCAGGATGAATCTGGTTATTGAGTTATTTTTTTAAATATATATTCACAACTCACTTTTCACATTGAACAGGTGCTCTTTTATAAAATAAAACTAAACGCTTATGTTTATCTAATTTATGTACACGTTTCAGTGTTTACTTTGCGCATTCACATTCTCTCCTCTGCTGTGTTTTGCGAAGGGCGGGGCTTCGCTCCTGACTGACTGAGACTCTCTCACACACACACACACACACACACACACACACACACACACACACACACACACACACACACACACACACACACCAAAGTAGTAAACCTAGGGGAACACAAACCATCATTGATAAATGATAAATAAATTAGTTAAATAAACTTAAGGAGGAGAAGATACATCAATGTGGTCTTCATGCAATGACAATCTTCTTGTTAGTGCTATGTTGGGTAGCACAATGCAGGCAGATTATGTGGCATGCTGGCGTGGCTCCTCATTGAGATAGTTCAAGCATGCAAATCTACGCTTCAGTACAACATTGAGGCCCTCAATTGTCTTGCTGTACCATGGACATTGTTGTACCTCTGCTGTGAGTCACAAAATTGAAGGTCCCAATTTAACGTCCTTACAATTAGCCTGGACTATTGTCACACCTGAATTAAATTGTGCTGGCATGGTATAAAACTTCCAGACAACATGGAGGCCAAAAAAAGAGCAAGGGGGCCAACTTCAGCAGTGCTGAGACCGAGACATTACTGGTTGGTGTGCGTGCATCTGATTATCAGCGCTTTTTTGAAACTTTCAAAATGACAATTGGACTGAAATAACAGAGCAAGTGAATGCCAAATAAGAACAACTGAAAAGGTTCGACAGATCCGGTGGAAGAACCCCAAGCAGAAGGTTACAAGGGAGCACAGGGAAGCTGGGTACTTCCAGACTGAGGACAAGCCCTTCAAGAGGGATGAGTTCTCAAACATAGTCCTCGATATCGTTATAGGTTACAGTTCCCAGGCACTCCATGGGATTTTGCCTGCCTGTGATAGGTAATCGATCGAAAAATTCTGGTTTCTGAAAGCTGAGACTCTGTGCTTTACAGCCAATGTCGATTAATTATGGTAATTTCACATACGTCTCTCGCGGAAGCCATCGAAAACAGCCCCTTTTTTTTCTCGAGCGAATACACACACAGCGGTGGAGAAACACAGACAACAGAATGGAGAAGTAGAGCGGAAAACAGCAGATTGAATTAAAATGGAAGCAAGACGGTATGTAAATTGACACTTGTATTGCGTAATGACTTGTTTAGAACAGTGTACCAAGTCTGTAAGTTTGTACTAGGTGTGTAATTGTACTTTCTATGCGTAAATGTTGCCAGCTTCTTCAAGCCTGCGTCCTAGGAGAGGCTGTGGGGAGGCTGGAGCTGAAGATGAGGAGGTGTCACAAGAGGTCACATTCAGGACCGTAGAGGAAGAAGCCGTGGGGATGTTGGAGCATCTGGTGATGCTGTCAGAGACCGAAGCTGATCACCACATCATCAAAGATGGCAGACTGAGGCAGAGTCCGATGATGGAGTCCCTCAACCACCGAGGTTCAACCCCAAACGCACCCCAGGTGTCCAACCTCCTCTCGATATGGGAAACCCACCACCAGGTGACATTTTTTCCCACTTTGATGCTGCAGTTTTCAAACTCCTATGTGAAAACACAAACAAGAATGCAGCCAAAAATCTGGAGAGAGGGAGAAAGTTCATCTGGACTGAAATAACTCTAAAATAAATGAAGAACTTCATAGGCATGTTGTCGGTTTTGGACCTGCTGAAGATGAGCGACTTTTGGTGTAAGCAAACCATTTTCCATGTGTGTATCCTTGCCACCGTCATGTCCCGAGATCGGTTCATCGCCATTTATCTAATCTTCATATGACTGACCCAGAGAAAAAATAGGAAAATTATCAGAAAAAGTGCACTGACGATTATGACCACTTCCACCGGGTCAGACCTCTCATGGAAATGATATGCATGAACGGCAAGGCCATCTACCACCCAAGACAGCACCTTGCAGTCGACAAGAGGATGGTTGGTACCAAGGCCAGGCTCAGCATCAAGCTGTGCATGAAGGCCAAGCCAACAAAGTGGGGGCTGAAGTTTTTTGTGCTTGCTGACATGAACGGCTACACCATCGACATCAAGCTCTAAAGTCTGCAAGAGGAGCACTGCCTGGAAGCGTGAGGACTGTGATGTGGGCCTGTGTCTGCAGCCAGACAGGAACTGTCCCTGGCAGTACCACCAAGGCCTTTGCATGTTTACTGTAAATAGTTTTATACATTTCAAATTTAACTTGCCAAATATGTTATTCATGTACAATTGCAGTGTTTGTTGTTCACTAAACCTCTAAAATCAAATTCCGTTTTTGTGTTTTTCTTCATTTTAAACTGTTATTACAGTCTTATAGCATGCAATAAATTGTAAATAACTGCCAGATATTGAAAGTTCCAGGTATTCTTAAAAATGGGCAAAAGCACTTACTCACAAGACATTTTCTGACCTTTTTATAGTCAAAATAAGCAAAAGAGTCCAGGCGGACATTTAGAGGCTTAGGTGTTAAAGGGATAATACTGGCTTCTTGTTCACTTACTTTTATTATGCTGCTACTTATTTCTACTATGGTTGTTTACCTATTTTATTTTATTATACATGCGTTTGTCTCTTTTATTTAATATGTCAGCCTTCTTATTTTATTTTGTCTTAAAATAAGTGCTTCAGGCTTCATGGCACTAAGTTGATTTCAGTGAAAAGGAATCATATTTAATGGAGGAAATGTTTTCTGGTTTCCCTCTGATGTTCTCTGGCTGCTCTGCCTCAACTCCCTGTGTTTAATGGAGTTTCCCAATTGACAAAAATGTTTACTTGTTGCTAAAGTAATGCTTACCGCTAACTACTGCTAGCAATAGCTGCTATCAGCTAGTTAGCTGTTAGCTTAGTAGCCTTGCTGCCAGGACTGATACCCTGTCACTTCCCAAAACAGATTCAGTACTCAGACCTACCAACAAAGTTGACTTAGACCATAGTACACATTAGTGCTAAGGAGACAGCTTAGTTAATCTAATGTGATAACATGCACTATCCATGATGGAATGGCCTTAGTAAAACCACTGGGAAAACCTCAAAATGCATCAACCTTTGGAGTTTATGCTAATGAGTTCACACAGAGATCGACAACTAATCTACATGAGAACGTCACAAGAGTGGATCTAGTGTTTGATCAGTACCAACATAACTCCAAAAAGAGTGGAACAAGACCTAAATGCAGCACTGCTCTGCAAAATGTTTCCACCATTGTGAGTAGCAGTATCAAGGTTGATGATATCAAAGTGCCAAATAAGATGTTCATTGCTCTGTTGGCATTTCATGCTATCAATGGATGCGACACCCCCAGCCAGTTCACCAGAATAGGTAAAAGGTCTGCATGGAAAGTGTTCCATCAGTGCACTCACCTTCTCCACAATTTTGGTGAGGATTTAGTTCCAAGTCCAACTACTTTATCCTTGGCAGCACAGATTGTATGCAAACTGTATGACCCAAAATCAACCAGCAACTAAATTCATGTAGTTTCCTGTGCCCTGTTTCCAAAACAGAAAGCTAATATTGATACTTTACAATTAAAAAGGCATGCCTTGACTCTGCACATCGTGAGGGCCACCTATCAAACAAGGTTGTAAAAGGGTCACTGGTGACCAATCCACAGATTCCCCAATCAATTATGGTTGGCACATGGTGGATGACATGCTCCTCCGACTCAAGGATATCGGTATTGAAGGTACTACACTCAGGTGGCTCCAGTCATATCTTTCCAACATATCCCACTTCATCTCCCTCCACTCCTCTGCCACAGCTTTAGTCACCCAAGGCGTTCCACAAGGATCAGTGCTTGGCCCCCTCCTCTTCATCATCTACATTCTCCCCCTTGGTCAGATACTCCACCATTTCAACCTGCACTTTCACTGCTATGCTGATGATATCCAGATATACTTTAGCACCAAATCCCCCCATAACCCCCCCCCCCCTCTCTTGACTCCTGCCTGTCTGCAATACAGATCTGAATGCAACACAACTTTCTTAAATTGAACAGCAATAAAACCGAACTCCTCCTCCAAATCCACCCTCAGAAAAATCACCAACCTGTCACTCACAATTGATGGCACCACTGCAACCATGGCGTGATCCTTGACCCCATCCTCTCCCTTGAGCCACTACCACCTCTGCAATATCGCCAGGATCCGACCCTCTCACCCGCCCCGCAGCTGAAAGACTCATCCATGCTTTCATTTCTTCCCGCCTTGATTATTGTAACTCACTTCTCTACGGCATCAGCTGAACCGCCCTCAATAGACTCCAACTGGTCCAGAATTCAGCCGCCTGACTCCTTACACACACCAAATCATGGCACCACATCAGCCCAGTCCTCAAAGAACTCTATTGGCTTCCAGTCTGCCACCGTAATCCTGGTCCTCATATACAAAGCCCTCCACCATTTCCCCCCCCCCCCCCCCTTATCTCACTGATA